>NC_141342.1:2420000-2455000 GCF_037954235.1 Aulostomus chinensis | reverse complement strand
TTTCTGACTCAAGCAAGTCATTATTTAGTTAATTTTTCAAACTAGCAATGTGAAATCTCTGGTGCATTCAGGCCACTTCTGCGTCTGTCCGCAACACCTTACTTGTCAGCAACAGCTGTTCTGACTCCATAATATTGGCAGGTCAGGGGCAATGCACATGTGCAGCACTTTAAATACAACAGAGAAGCAGAGAACATAGTGTTCCACTGCACATGAAAGCTGTTTACCTTTGGTGTGTCCCATATCGCATACTTAAAATTTTCAGTATACTCAGCTCCAAATGGAAAAAAAGTATGGGTAGTATGCAAAAACTGAGTATGCAAAAGTACCCGGATGACGTACTCAAATCAGTCAAGATTTTGAGTATGCGACTGTGGACACTTGCTGCACTCGTTTCATCAATAAAAATGGCGGCGGACAGCTGTGGTGAGTCGGTCGACACTGACTTGTACAGAGTCATCTTTACATTAAATAACGGGGACAAGTTTGAAATTCTGTGTGGACACAGGTTTGAAAAAATAAAATGACTTCTCTCCAACATGTTTTGCTAAATAGATCACACAAATAAACTCTACATATCATTGGATCTTCAGCCAATAGAAGGAGGACATTGCGTTGTCGGCGCCGATTGTGGCGTAGCAATGCGCGATGACCTGATGATGCGCTGTTTTACTGCTTCAACAAGCGCAGGCAAAAGGATGTGGTAATTAGCTGATGCTGATGCGGTGCTAGCCAGTAACAAATCAGTGTAGAAGAAGAAGACATCGCTTCTGGTGAGTGCGCCGCATGGCAGTGTGCAATTTGGGACAGCACTGCACCCTCGAAACTCGCACACTGTGTGATTAAGTACATAGTATGTTTAGTATACTCAATTTGAAAATTTGAAGTATGCAGTATGGAAGTATGCAATTTGGGACACACCAATAGTGTCTCTTACACAAAAGAGAAGAAGAAGAATTTATTTACAGAGTAGAGGTACTTGCAAAAGGAACAAGGACGTCATGGTGAAATGTTAAGTGTGCCTGGTGTTGTCTGTCAACTGCAAACAGCTTGACAGCAAAAGGCAAATTTGAAGAAGTAATATTGTGCTTGGCCACTAAGTATATCTCTCCAACTGCAACATGGCTGGAGGAGGAAAATGGTGATGCCGCAGATGATGCCACAACTCAGGAACAGCAAAAGGCTTTTATTTGACTACGTGGAGCTTTGCAAATATATCAGAGCTAACAGAAGTGTCCAGCTGTGGACTTCAGTTACTTAAGTGGACTCCAGGGCTGCAGACAGCTGACGTCAAACTGTATGTTCCTAGAGCTAACTTGATGTGGAAACGAAGTGCGAAACTGATGGAAATTAGTGGTGAGCAATATCAAATGCTGACCCTTCATCCATCTATAAAATAAGATACCCCAGTATCTCTCTGATTTTAAACTTAAGTGTATCACAAATTATCATTTAGATGGATATTGTGTCTGCCAATGTCTAAGTTACTTGCTAACATAAGCAATGAATCCAAAGGCCTTTTTCATTTTTTGCAAAAGTACTGTAACATTACCCAATGCTGCTCCAAATATGCATCAGTTTTGTGTAAAATTCCATTCCAGGTCTCTGGTGGTTGTTGATGAAGATTCCCTGCTGTTCTGTGTTTACCAAGCAGTGAGTATTTTTCTAGCAGCCTTTTATTTGCTCCACTTATGAAACACTTCCAGCTGATCTTTTCTCACACAGAGGTTAGGCACCACTGAGACATGATACACTTGCATCCTCTGGACATGAAAGAAGAAACAACACAGTAAATGTTTTGACAAATAGTGCAAGTGTTAAATGCCATGGTACAAGTTAATTTGTTTCATCTGCGATGGCATAGCAATTCCTTGCCTAAAGCAGTAACAGTGTTTTATCTCACTCGGATCAGGGAAGCAGCAATGCACAATGCACACAACCAGAGATTCCAGAGTTTTCCATAAAAATTCCTCCTATAGCTGGGTTTTTAAACTAAGCCTCAAAAGGGAAGAGTCAAGAGTTGCAATGTTAGTTTGCAGGGGAAATAACTCAAATGCTGTGTTATTTGCAGCATATCAATAGCACGTGAATATACTCGTGAATCTAACCTCATTTCTTTTAGTCCACTGGAATAATCAAAATAATTTCTTACATTTCTCGGTATGATTAGTGAGCTAGCTTGCGGAAAACATGACGTACGCTATCTAAAATAATCTTAGTTTCCAAGGTTTCCTTTAATTTCTTGTCTTTGACTATTCAGTTTCATTATTTTTGTCTGTTTTCATTAAAAGTAGATGCAAAGCACAGGAAAATTACAACTCGTCTGTAGGGTTGGGCTTCAGCGTTAAATGCTGTAGCTCAGTAGCTTGTGCCTGTATTTGTGTGTGTATGTAAATGATGTAGTCATCTTACCCCAAACATTTGCCGGAGGTCAGGGTCGCGAAAACGGAACGGTATGTTGGAGACATGTAGTCTTTTGGGCTGCTGCTTCTCCGACGAGTCACTTGGCTGCAGGTGGAGATGCTGGGAGCCCTCCGTCTGTGCAACATCCTCCGCCTGCTGTAGGGAAACACACAGCATGTCACAGATTAACTCCTGCTGTGGTAAAGAAAAATCCTGAGAGAAAAGGGCCAGAAAGATGCCGTTCTGGTTGATGTTTCAAATCGCAAACTAAAAGGAGCAGAACTGACAAAAAAGAGAAGGATGCTATGGAAGAGTCCATCCATCCATCCATCCATTTTCTACCACTTATACTGTTAAGGGTGGGGGGGGGGGGGCTGGAGCCTATCCCAGCAGCCTTCGGGTGAGAGGCGGGATTCACCCTGGACAGGTTGCCAATCCACTGCAGGGCCAACACATAGAGACAGACAACCTTTCACACTCACAGTCACGCCTACGGTCAATTTAGAGTATCCAATGAGCCTCGACCCCACTTACATGTCTCTGGACTGTGGGAGAAAGCTGGAGTACTGGAGAGAACCCACGCAGGCACAGGGAGAACACATAAACAAACAAACATGCCCGAGCCAGGGCCTGAACCCGGTACCTTCTTGCTGTGAGGCGACAGTGCTGACCACTATACCACCATGCCGCCCTTAGAGAAGAGTCATTCGAGTAAAATATGGTTGAAGCAGAAAAAATCCAAGATGATGGGTTGATGAACGAGGAGTTTGATCCCATTTTGTGACCAACTTTGACTTCAACTTGTGGCACCAGCAGAGCCCGCTGAACCAAGATCTCTGTGGTTCATGGATAGATATTAGCTGGAAGAAGTCATGGTTTACAAAGATTCTTTCCTTGAGTGGCAGTAAGCCCTAACAGCAAAGCACAATGAAAATGGAAAGTACGAGAAAGACAAAATGCAAAATAATAAACTAAAAATATGAAGTAACAATGAGAGATATGCTTTAAGTCAAATGTATGTAAATACAGTTTAAAAAATGGTAAAAATTTATACTGTACAATCAATGTGTGCAGATTTTCTTCATATTTAATATCATATGTAACTCACTCTTATTAAAGTGCTTCTGCAGTCCTGGATCAGAGAACAAAAAATGACTACTGGGGATCTTTGGGAGAGGTGCTTGTGCTGGGTGAGTTTGCAAAGCATGTTGCTCTCAAGATGAAGTTGCAGAACAGAACTGCAGGGGAGACTTTTTCCAAGCTTCCTTGTGTGTCTACAGTATTTCTTTTCACCTCATTTCGCTAGTTTCCCTCTGCCATGTCCGTATGTTTGTGTACTTGCATCAGTGGGATGGGTGTGGCTAAGTTCGCACTTCTCTTTTGCCTTCACAGGCCTGATAGCCATCTGCACACCTGGTTTCTATCAACTAATCAACCCTGCAGTACAGAGCTCCACAGTGATCAGCCACTTCAGTGCTGGAAACAAAATTCCTTCTCATATCCTCCATAGAGAAGTTGATCATTAGCCATAATATTGCAACCATGTAATGTTGACTCACTGTGAGCAAGCAGGTTGTGAAACTGTAATATGTGCGCCAGTAGTAGCCTGAATAACGGAGGATATCAACCTTGTTTTAAGAAAAACAGGTTTTTACTTGTAAATTTCAGAGAGTTACTGCGTCCCTGATTGGTGGAGTGTGCTGTTTTTACATTAACATGAATGACAAGTTAACCAGCAACAACAAATTGTCAGTTGATCACGAAATGAGGTTATTTCAAATAAGTCAGGGTCTGGGTCAGAAACAACGTTTGCAATGACTCATGTAGTGAGTAGTCTTCCACAGTCTTGTACCTTGCTCTTTCTCCATTTTCCCATTATCTTTTTTCTCGCAATCATTGGTAACATTTCACCTTCTTGCTGGTTGGTTTAGTTCCTGGTGTAAAACTTATGAAAAAAGAATTTGCTAAAATTTCATCAGAGGAATTGAACAAGGAATTTACCTCCACAACTGGAGCCATTCTGAAGGGTCAACTGTCACTGTTGAGCTCTAAAATGACAACAACCCAAGATTCTCAACCACTTCTCACTGAGTTGTCTGTCTGTGTCTGTCGGTGTTAAAGTTCATCACAGCCAATCTGTAATCTTGAAGTTGATTCTTATCCTGTCTTCGTCCCTCTGTCTCTTGTGGGCTGCAGTAGCTCATAGTCCCTGTCTACCTCCCCTGCTAACTAGGTATGGGACGGCAATTTCCAAATTACTGATTGAGGCCACGCACCAGAGATTTGACCTAGGTTGTGTATCAAAGTGAGTCCAATGAGGATAATGTCCACACCAAGGTTTGTGGGGGGGGGTCATTTCTCCTGAGGCAGTTGCCTAACCACATTTGTCTTTGAGGGCAATAAAAAATAAATAAATAAAAATGACCAGTTAAATAAAGCAAAGTCTGAAAAACTACCACAATTGTATAGCAATTGATTAAAAAGTTGTTGTGCTGAAGGAACACCAGAAAAAAGTGTGACCTGCAGGACACTGGAGGACTGGCAGAAAGGGTAACTGTGGTGCTAAGTGCCTGAAATGGACACTGAGCACAATTAGCCAGTACAGAGCCGGCCCAGAACTGGTTACTGTTGATACAGCACCAAGGAAAAGGAATTACTACAACATACACAAACTTTACCTATCACAATATAAGATGTGGAATTCTGTCAGGAAATAAAATAGAGATCATTCTCGGAAGGTCCCCCTTCGGACTGAGTTGTGCAACACACCACCAGACACAAGGTACCTGGGTTCACAGCAGTCAATTAGTGTCCATGCAGGACAGGGTATCAGGTGACCAATGCTAGGTGGCCATCAATACAGAGCAATCTCCTCAAGGTCTCTTTCTGTTCAATCTTCATAGGAAAAATACTGTCTTATATTTATAATATCAAGATGACGTTAGACTGAGGTGGTACGGACAGGACATTGTTGTGCAGGTTTCTTGAAAACTTGAAGCAACAGCAAAAGCACCCTGTGTGTGACTAACTCTGTATGGATAGACCACTCAACACCTCCATCCTGTTACACAATAGTAAAACTTGCAAGCCATCAATTACTATTAAGCTTTGACTTCCTGACTGAGCACCATTCTGCATTCAACCAGGCAACAATGGAAAGACAAACAGCATGTGAAATTCCTAACCGACAACAGTGGTTCCCTACTGGACCCTGTGAATGAAAACCCCCAAATTCTAGTATGGAAAACTGCTTCCTATTACAGGGACAGGTTTATGAAACAAATCTAATCCTTTTGTTGTTGTCTAGCTTGTTATTCATTGCTTTTCCCTTTGCCTCAAGATCACCTCTCACCTGACGGCCCCCACCTTCCAAACGTTATGCAAACTTCAGCCTGTGCACGCTCCCACTGCCTGTCTGACGCTGTCATCCACCATCACAAATCAAGCCTTTTCCTTTGTCAGCAGTCTTTTCCTCTCCACTCCACCTGACTTCTGGTGCCTCATTGCTGATGATTATTGTCATTCAGTCAAAAATGTAATTCTGCAGCTTCAGCGAGACTGTGTGCCATTATATTATAGTATATGCAGAGACAGGGTTTCACTTCCCTTTAGCAGGTGATGTATCATCCTGTGGAATCTCTGGCTATTGTTTGAACTGGGCATCGCCGAGAACATTCTGTTTACTTGCCGCAGTGGACAGCTGAATCAGTCCAAAACCCAAGCAAAAGATGTCGTAACCAACTAAATGGACTTCCAATGGCGTTTTATCACGAACACGGCAGCCAAGGAGTGGCCTGGGCAGGCAACAAAAAAAATGCACCTTTCTTACGTCAAATTTCTTGCCTCAACACCATAAAACCTTTTGGTGTAGCAAGCGATTGCATGTGTGGTACAAGGATAGCATTAACTGATCTGGTAGCACTTTGTTTCATTTACGGTAAACTGACTGTGTCAAAGATGCATGTGTGTCGTTATTGGGAATGTGCTTTACTGTTTAACCACGCACAACCACAGATGTTGTACTTGTAGTCACCAACGACTGTTTGATAAACAATTACATATATGCTGAATAATGAAATAAAAACTTAGCCATATTTATCAGATGAAGATGAGCCAAAGATTTATTTTACAGATCAACGTTATCATATTTGGGGGGAAAGAAAGCAATGTGCTGAGCCTGTGCTGACCTCCTCAGGTGAGCACCAATGTGTCAATATATGTTCCTGATGATGAATATGTCCATGTAGAAATGACAATGTGCTGTGCTGTATCTAATCTAAATCGATAGGCTTTCTCTGGTGTGCTATGTGAATATTCATGTGCTTATTGAGGGAACTTCTGAACAGCCCTCCTGATTACATCACAGATTTCCTCCTTACCACATCGGTGTGCAACTTTTTATTAATGGTTTATTAATGGCCTCATGGTTTATTTATCCCAGTTGATAAGAGAGAACTGTTGATCCCGTGTCTCCAAAGCCATATGTTTTGTTGAGCGTCCTGATACTGTGGGTTCCTTATTGGGGTTAGGGGTCGTCACACAGTCTATCTGCTTATTTCTTCTGACACATATGGATAAGAATCCACACAACCACTAGAGGTCCTTCTAAGGTAAAGGTAGACCTTTTTGCCGTCTGAAAAAAACAACCGATGATATCATTGTTTTTGTGAGGATGTTCTGTATTTGATCAAAGCTGACAGAGGCACTTCATCCTTCTACTGCAGCGTTGCTGTTTATGACATCTCCTCTTCGGCTGGACATACTGCACAGACACTGCTTTTTGATTAATTAGGAGAGGCAGTTAATTTCTTTAACTTCGGTACCACCATTCAATCTCATGAGATTTCATTTGTGGCCCATCTAAGATAGAAAAAAAAGGAAAAGTCAAACAAACCAACAACTAAGAGATGCAGACAAGAAGATGGGTCCCCCTTAGAAGTATCGGTCTGATCTTGTGTTATGTTTGCCTCTGCGTGTTCCAAGCTGTGCTGGCGTGTTGTTTGCAGTTGGAAGCAAAAAAGGGAGAGGGAGACAGAGAGAGAGAGAGAGCAGAAAGAGTTGATGTACATAATGTATCTGAACAACATGAGGATGAAGGGAAAAAGAAAGAAAGAATGAAAGAGAAAGAGATTGAGATGGAACGATGATGTCAGCTAAACCTGCACGATCAATGAGAGAGAAGTGCTGAAGGTAGCAGCATTCATACCAAGAGTGAGCGATATGAAGAGAGTGAGAGAGCAAGAGAGAGAGAGAGAGAGAGATGCAGGCAAGCTAAGTGCTGATTGAAGACAGAAGAGTAAAAATGGAAAGACAGGGAAGTGAGGATAATGGCATTACATCACACACACACACACACATACATATACACACATACATATACACACATACATAAACACACACACACACACACACACATATATACACAAAAGATGAATAGGCAAGGAGTGCTTTACTGAATGGATGCAGCAATAATCAGCTCCCTGTGTGAGTGTGTGCAGCCTCGTTTAACTATATTTGTGTGTGTGTGTGTGTTCCTGAGAGAGAAACAGAGCCGGCTAAACCTGACAACTTCAGATGACGGTTTGAGGGGTAGGACTTGGTTTTAGGGAATGCATATTAATAAATCAATGTCAACAACAGGTCAGATAGTCAGACCTCCTGTGTGTGTGTGTGTGTGTGTGGCCTCGTTTAACTGTTCTTTGTTCAGTGTGCTCTGACCTGGTGGCCTCATAAAATGACAGTTAAAAGGTCTAGACTTCAGAAGTTAGGGTTAAAATCAGGACAGGATTAGGGTTTGAGGGATTTTCAATACATCAATTGGATCCCAACTGTGTCTTTCTGTGTTTTTTAGGGAACTGTGTGTGTGTGCGTGTGTTTACCATGGCCAATGGCAAGGATTGGCCAAGGATCAGGACATTCTGATGATACAGTACCCTCCCTCTCTTGAGTTCCAGTTTTGAGAAAAACTGAAGCCCTCCACTGTAGCCGATGGCATAGCCTTACATTCCCCTCCCTGGACTACGTACCCAGTCAGTGCACTCTCAACATCACATTTCCTCCTGAATATAATCAGATGTCCTCTGGTCTGAGCTATTAACCTAAATGAAACAGTGGTTTTACTAGTACCAGCTCAAACACCAAAACAATTTTACTCCATGTCAACCACCATTACTGGAAGTACATGAAGGAAATCAACACAGTGGAATAGAGTGCACCGCCATCTAATGTTTCAATTGTATAACGATAATGCAACACAGTCAAACCACCAGAAGTACTTGTCTGGTCATGTTAATTGGTCACAGGATATACTGTAGCCCTTCTTCATAAACAGTGTGGTCAGGCACAGCATAAAGGAATATTAGATTAATAGCTCTAGCCGAAAATATACCCCTCTGTGTTGAAATTGATAGTATATTGACATTTGCATCAAGTGAAATGCTCATGGTAGAACTAGACTTGGTAGCAAGAGTGATCTTAGTTTTTAGGAACACCTGTCAACAATAACAAAAACAAGATGTTGATTTAGAGGAATAATTCGTGGTAGATGCAATATTCTGAAGCCCTTCACAGCTAATATGCAAAAGTTATTTAAAAAATTAAGTATGGAATTCTTTACCCTCTGCTTTGCAGAAATTAATAGTAAAATGTGTTTTTAAAACAGCTCAAAATACAGTATGTCCATCTGAATAAGTTTCAATAGTTCATCTGTATGGATAATAAAGAGTTGAATAAATTGTATTGTATTGATAAGTTCTGTACTATGTGAGTCAACAATGAAGCTCATCTCCTCCTCACACTGTAAATCTCTCCCCATCGGCTCATGCTTTCCTCACCTCCCTTACCGGAGCTGAGCTGTATTCCACTGAGAGTCTCCTTTGCTCTGTTTTTGCCTTTTAATTTTGTTAATTGCATGATAATCAAGCCACATCTGCCTTAGCAGAGGAGCAGAGGTGGGGTGTAATTAGAAAGGTGCGGTGCTTTGTGTCAGAGGAGGTAAAGGGGGATTCTCACGTAGAAGCTCCCAGATAAATTACTGAAAGTGTCTGAAGCGTGGTCGTGACTACTGATGATAAAAGTCCAGACAGTGATTTACCACATCCATTACACTCAGAAGATACAGTAACACTTATAGCTGTTTCATCAGTCATTATTAAAGCATTTGCACAAATATGTGATCTGTCTATATGATTCAATATAAAGAGAGAGGTTTATCAATAATAAATGAATAATCAATGAACGCTGGAATGGATCAGCTCCAGCAGATAAATTCTCTTGTAAATCAGCAACTTCATATAAACGCGGGAGCCGCACGTTTTTTTTCCTCTGCTATAAATGTTATATTCTTTCAAGGAAGATTCAGGATACTATTCCTAAAATAATGGAGCAAAAACAGCTGCGGTCAAATAAAAAAAAAAAAAGTAAAAACACTCCTAAAGGCACGAGTCCTGTAAAAGATAATAACTTTGAGACAACAGTTGTATATGAGGGCGATCCACAATACTGCATTGTTGAGGTAAAAAGATAAATGATGATAAAAGTGTTGAAATGTTTTTGTTTAGATGTGCTCTTCCCCGTGGCCATAACCCAACATTCTACTGGATTTGGTCAAGAACCAGCCTGGTAATTTGTATGGAATACTACTAAAACACAGTAAGGGTGAGAGACCAAAAGAGTTAAAAGACTGACAATGTCAGGTAGCCGATTAGTTGTGCGGGCTACGCGATTGGGAGACGATGGTTTTCTCTAGGGAAAAAAAAGGAAAAAATGAACAGCTCCCACAAATGCTTCCTTGAACTTGTTAAGGTTAAACCAAGTTACATGGAAGATGACTATGTATTTAAAAGTGATCACAGTGGAAGGAAAAGGATACCAAGATTACTAGCAGCGCTGGGTTGCACCAAGCATGTGTAGATTCAGATGTTGCACGGCTCAAATGTCATTTCATAAAAGAAGTCATGTTATCGATGCCTTCACTAAGACTGTTTAACTACACGTCATCACTGACACGTTTCTAAGGTGAAAGTCAGCAGCAGTGACCTATAAAATCATTTTGTGTTCAGTGATTTTTGCCTTAAAATACAATCAGCTATGCTTTATTACGATTTTTTTTTTTCCAAATCTGGATTTGATAGTTTTTTTTAGAAAAAAAATCTGATCTGACTCTGTTCCTCACCGACAGTTGTGAGCCAACATCGCTCTGTCTCAGGTTTGCTCTTCTTCACAATACTTACTGGCTCCATTCCTGATTTTCGAACATCGCCACGCTCCGACCCCACCAACTGTTAGTAGCAACATAATACACTGGTCCTGTAACTTGTGTTTTCTCTCTCATCATCTCTGCCTGTCAGTCAGGTCCTGTGTCCCCCACTTTGTCCTACTTACTAAGGCTTTTCCTCCAGTCCAAATTCTTGCTTGTGTTTTACGTTGCTTTGGACAAAAGCGTCTGCAAAATGATATTACAGAATTGTAGAATTCAAAGGTTAGAATAATTCTGAAACTGACAAGGTTACAGCTTGAAACATATACTTTGCCCGTAGGAGGTGAGAAACCCAAAGTAAAACAGTTATTTTGGAAGATGAAGAGGAACAAATTATTGATGTGTTTTGTGTGTCAGCAACATGTTCTCCATGATAATTTACACTTATTGTACGGTTATGAATACTTAATTTTTGTTTTCTATGAGTGGAGGTTTTAATGTTATGGTTTGTAGCTACTGTTCCAGGAAGGCTATGCTTGTAACATTTATTCAGATTAATGACAGAAATTTCACAAATCGCAAGGAAAGAGGAGATCCACACGGTAACATGCAAACATGCACCAGACTTTACAGGTCAGCGCATCCCCTCCTGGTTCAGCTGTCAACAGGCTTGGATGAACTGCTTAAACAGGAAACATGCTTATTCATTTACTTGATGTTCAATTATTCAGTTGAGAGATGTATTTGTTTTCTTAGTCGTGTTGGTCATTTGCATAAGAAAGCCATTTGAAAACTGATGTTTTACTGCTGAATAGCCTGAGCTAATATTAGTGTTCCAATGTCATTTACATGGTGAGTCTTTGTGTTATGTGAAATAATCCCATTCAAAGTAGCCAGTGCATTTGCAAATCCCCAGAATAAGTTGCTTTTGTTGATCCCTGTTCTGCTGTATGTGTGTGTGCGTGTGTGTGTGTGTGTGCGTGTGTGTGTGAGTGAGTGTTAGCCCATGGAGCTGGCTGTAGTCATTCATTAAGCTTGGCATAGAACGGAACGCTACAGCTCTAAGGCTGTAAGCCGACTTCTGCCACAGTCAAAGTGCTAAAATCCACCGTTGCCATTCTTTCTTCCTCTCTGGTCGCCATGCCGCCACCATCCACGGGGTGTGAGCAGCAGCCAGGGAGGAAGAGGAAATAATTACATTAACATTATCATACACAAGCAGCCCAAGCTTCCTCCACTGTCACCCGGGAAACCGTGCCACTGAGCTGCACAGTAGTGTGCACGCATGTGTGTGTGTGTGAGAGAGAGAGAGAGAGAGAAGAGGGAGAGAGAAGAGAGAGAGGTGAAGTTGTCCGAACATACTAAAACCAACAGTAACTCATCAAAGCAACCCTAACTCACTTTTTTCTCGCACACTACACACACGCGCGCACACACACACTCACACACACACACACACACACACGCAAACACCAAACTGCCCCAAACAAACTCCACCTACTGATTACACACTCAATTAGATCCCAGCTGTGTGTGTGTGTGTGTGTGTGTGTGTGTGTGTGTGTGAGTGAGAGTGTGTGAGTGTGTGACTTGCTGAGCTCAGCAGTGCGCTTGTGAACTGCCTCCATAGGACTATAATGGAATCAGATGGGAGCCCTGCTAGATAGGTAGATAACACTCAACTCCAGGGCCTCCCCTCAGGATTAGAACTCAAGAGAGGGAGGGTACTGTATCATCAGAATGTCCTGATCCTTGGCCAACCCTTTCCATTGGCCATGGTAAACACACACACACACACGCACACACACACACACACACACACACACACACACACACACACACACACACACACACACACACACACACACACACACACACACCTAAGCACATGGAAATATAGTACTTATCCACGAAGCAGACAGAATTGTGCATCAATGTGTCAATGTGAAAATTTTCAAAATCATGAAGATAAAAATACTGAAGGAAAAGACATGAAAGCATGTGTCCTGTGTGTTAAGTGTACAGTGAAGTTTTAGTTGACAACAGAAGGTTTCTATGTGAAGCTTTGGCATCCAGGATGTTCACACTTGACAGTGTTTGACAAAAGAGACCAACTGAACACTGCAAATCGGCCGTCTATGAACATCACCCTGAGCGTAAAGTTTATCAACGGGACGACAGTTGACAGCTGCAGAAAGGAAATGGAAGTTCACATTCACCAGAGAAACATTTTTAACTGAGACAGACGTGACACACAATGCAGCACAGATGGTTAAGTTATCAATTTCAGTTTACATACACAATATTTCACAAGCTTACACGGTATGTTTCACACTAAACCTGCAAAAAACAGGAACAAAATATAAAGGCACGTGTAATCACCTGGCTTAACTTCTGTAAGGTCCTCAAAGCTGGGCTATTCCCCTCTGGCATCAGACCTTTACAGAACATTCAGAATGCCACTGCCCATCAAGTCTTCAAGCAACACAGATTCTTGCACTCGACTCCCCTCCTCTTAGGGACCAGTATTCCGCCGAGGCTAGGATGATACGAAGTAGACAACATGAGCGGGTAAGGGACTAAGATGTGTTGACGTCACATCTTAGTCCCCGCTCGGCTCGCTTGGAACCCCAGCGGAGCAGGGACCAAAATGGCAACAGTTAGTACCGTGTTGGGCCCAGTGGAAACAGGGCCAAACCGAGGGGACCCGAGCCAAAGTGAGCCAGTGGAAACGCGCCCTAACTGTTTCACTGGCTTTCCATCTCTACATGCCAAACAGGCCCCCTGCCTACCTGCAAACTCTGGTCAGAGTACTACAGGGGCTCAACTCTTTTGGTAAATTGCTTGGAGCGAAATGTCTACAAAATTACAGAATGAAATGCAAAGTTGTGGGTTTTCATGATGAAATAGAGAGAGGTGATACATCAAAATTGTCATCAAGTAATGAGCAAACCCCACAAACAGCAATGGAATAAGTGTGCTTCCTTAGTGTCCATTCCTGAGATTATACAGCTAAATAAACTCATAGTTTGGATTATGGCAGATTAAGATCTTTCATAGACATCTGGTGTAATTATATATATGTATAAATGATAAAACTGCACCATTGCTTGGATGGCAGTTTATATCGTATAATGTATCAGTTAGACAGTGTCAACTAGGGGTCAATTGATTATCCATAATACTCCATAATTAGATATTTGTCATATTTCACATTATCAATACTGGCACCTTTTAATCAGCTGGCCAATTAAAGTTTTTTTTTGTGCATGCACAGCCTTCGCTGTCTAAGGATGTCTCAACACCAATGGCTGCCAACAGCACCGAACGTCATCCGAAGTCACTCTGGATTGGTCCAAACAGCATCATCACTTTATCAGCAGATTCCAGTAAACTTAACAATAACACCGCATGCATATTTACAAAATACAGACAGAGTTACAGAGTCATGACTCTGAGTTCGTAGCCAGGTAAACAGCTGTGAAATAAAACCTACTTTGAATTGTTTACGTTACTCGCTTTATTTCGTCTGTCCGTCATAAACCTGACAGCAGCGTGTCAGTTCACACAATTGTTAACGGTTCTATTTTTTCATTCAGTTCAATCCAAGCCTGCTGGAGAAAACTCATCAAATCTACGTTTCAGGGGATATATTATGAACATGGTTTTCCCTACTCTTTTTAAAGTTCATACCTGCTGGTCAGGTCATTTTATTTATATACTTTAGGAGTTAAATACTCCTACATGAAAATGGCCATAAATACAAATAGATATTTGCAACAAATATCTGTCTTCTTAACTTATCAATTAGCCGTATGAGCATCCAACCCTAAAAAGTAGTCCCATCAGTTGGTATACCTTGCATTGGTTTGACCCAGGCAAAAGTATATCTTTATGACAATGAATGCAGTAAATGTGTCTTTTCGGCCACAGTGAACATCTCTATGGTGTCCTCCTACTTCATCCTCCACTAACTATGTCTCTTGACAGTAACAGTTACAGCCTGTGACAAACTCTCCACAGTGACTGTAAAACACTCCCAGTAATGCTGAGTGTACCATGTCTTCTCCTCTTGTTGGACTCCCCTACGCTGCCGTCAGTGTCTATACACTCCCAACCCTTCCCAGCATGCTCCAGTCTTATTGGCCCTGACAGCTTGAAGGCTCCTCAACGAGGGACACGTGGTGCACTTAACTAGAGAGTGGACATACTTAGCACAAGCTGTGTGTGTGTGTGTGTGTGTAGCTCTGCGCTGAAATGCAGCTGAAATGAGGCTCATTTGTCATGCAGCAAAAGTGTATCCCTGCTGTGTGTGTGTGAGTGTGTGTGTGGGTGGGTGTGCGCGCGTGCGTGTGCACTTATATATGCATGTATATATGCATGCGCTGCACTTGCACACTGGCTTAATCTTATAGTGTAGGCCCAAGAGATGATTCCAAATCCCTTTAAGTGAAATATATCTGTTCTCCTCTCATTGTTTCTATCTTCTGGGTCTCATTTACTTTCTTGCTTCGTGCATTTTCTAAGATTTGAGAGCTTTTATTGGGAGCAAAGAGTTGGCCACTTTTAACTTTTTAAGTTTTAGGTTTCGTGTTATGTGAAGTGCAGTGTCAAAGAAACTTCAGAAAGACAGTCCCAGAGTCGACAAGAGAGGTTTGGCACACTCCCTGCAGGCCTCCCAGCGCACCACCCACCACTACAAACGCATCTGGGCCTCGCTGAGTGCAGCGAGTGAACTCTCTGTCTCAACTATCTCAAAATCTTACAGCCTTCAAAGGAGAGTAGCACACCAGGGATCGCTGGCAAAATATACTTACATTAAATCTTGTGATTGTAAAAATGACAGTCAAGTCAAAGCATTAGTCTACTTTGTAACTGAGGAGAAGATGGCTTTCTCTCTTACCACCTCCCTGAAACATTTTAAATGGCCGGTTACACCAAGACAGTGATGACGATGTGAGTGTCCAAAATGATGACAGTGACGCTCTATAACAGCATATGTAGCGGTGAGCATGCGCTTCACACCCCAGCGGTGTCAGTCTCTGCCAGTGCTGATTAGAGGAGAATGCCACAAATCGTGTTTTATGTCTATTCGTGTACATTTACAATATACCATTCATCCATTTTCTACCACTTATCCTCTTAAGGGTCGCGGGGGTGGGGTGAGGTGGGGGGCTGGAGCCTATCCCCGCAGCCTTCAGGAGAGAGGCGGGGTTCACTCTGGACAGGTCACCAGTCCATCACAGGGCCAACACATACAGTATAGACAGACAACCATTGGCTCTCCCAGCCACGCCTACGGTCAATTTAGAGTCTGGATTAACCTGGTCCCTCTTGATGTCTTTGGACTGTGGAGGAAGCTGGAGTACCAGAGAGAACCCAGCAGGAACAGGGAGAACATGGAGACTCACACAGAAAGACCCTGTGCTCAAGCTGGGGCTCGAACCCGGCGAAAATGCTGACCACTGCACCACCGTGCTTCCCTGGCAATACACCATATTTGCTATATTCATAAAGGTCTTTTGTGGGGTTTCGGGAAATTAACCTTCATAGCATTCTCCATTAATCAGCACTCGTTTACTTGAAGACACATCACACTGCAATTATACAAAGCGAAACATGATGAAGCCCGTATTCCTTCTTAATTTTAATGAGAAAACCTTGATCATAAAAAAACTGTCAAATATCCTTGTGTTTCCATTTTTTTTATTTGATGTTTTTGAATGTAAATATGTGCTTTGTAAAGCAACAGATACTGTACAGATCCGTCTGTCCCTCTTTCTCTCATCAATCTATCCATCTATCTTGCTCCTTTTGTCCCAGCCAGTCGAGGCAGATGGCCACCCACACTGAGTCAGGTTCGGCTCGATGTTTGTGTCTTTAAAAAGGCACTTTTTTTTCAGCCTCTGTCACCCAGTGTTTGCTAATGGGGAATTATTCAGTCTCCTTAATCTAAATTAGCAGTAGGAATATTGCTCTAGCCTGCTCTACTTGTAAATTTAATAACAGATTACCTCTGTTCTTCATAATCTTCTTGTATCAAATCATGTTGTATATTCTGTGACTTGTTCAGTGCTTGTTTTTTCCATCTGTGTGTCCTGGGAGGGGGAACCCTCCACTGTGGCTCTCCCTAAGGTTGCACTCTGTTCTTCCCTCTTAAAGTTTTTTTTTTTTGGGGGGGGGGGGGGGGGTTGTTGACCCTGATTGAGGGTCTAAGAACAGAGGATGTAGATCTGTCTACAGTAAAGACCCTAAAAGTAAGTGACTCATTTTCATATAGCACCTTTCTACCTTGGCGGCACTCGAAGTGCTTCACAGTGTTGTCTCATTCACCC
This sequence comes from Aulostomus chinensis, assembly GCF_037954235.1. Classification (NCBI taxonomy): domain Eukaryota; kingdom Metazoa; phylum Chordata; class Actinopteri; order Syngnathiformes; family Aulostomidae; genus Aulostomus; species Aulostomus chinensis. The sequence goes on along the minus strand of NC_141342.1, from coordinate 2,438,065 downwards.
GTTCACACACACACACACACACACACACACACACACACACACACACACACACACACACACACACACACACACACACAGACACACACACACACACACACACACACACACGGTGGAAGCTGCCAGGCAAGGTGCCCCCTTACTCATCAGGAGCAATTAGGGGCTCAGTATCTTGCTTGTGGATACTTTGACATGGTCACCGGGGGAAGTGAGGATCGAACCAGTGACCTTTCGGTTCTGATTTGTGATTTCAGGCTTTTTAAATAAAATTTGATTGATTTATTGATTAGTTGTGATTTGGTAGTCTGACTTTTTTATTTATAAACTGAATTAAATGCCTGCTATGTCCTATTCAGAGACATGTTTCTGTTGTGGCGCAATTACCCTTTTTTCTAAAGCTTTTGGTGAAACGAGACATTTTTCATTATCAATTACTGTACAGAAACTTTTCTAAATGTCATTTATTTTATTTACATATCATTTAATTTTTTCCCCCTATAATTCAGTAAGTCTCCTGAAAACAGTACGAGTGATACAGAGTACTTCACCCAGGTGTTGTCATAGTTACGATGTGGCGTCCCCGTCCACTGGGGTGGGCTGGAGTGACATTCTTGGAGGCGATGGGCTCTTGGTAATCCAAATTGACACAAGATTTGTTTCAAGGAGCTCGGTGGCAACATTACGCACATTACCCTAATAACTTTAGCGCACTCCAAGTCTTGTTAGATAATTTATGGTTGTTATTTTCTTCAACCAAAATACACAGGGTGATACTGTCTTCATTGTTTGAATAAAAACCTAAGAAAACAAGTAGAAACAACAAAAGCTGGTGGAAAATGATAAGTTGTAAATACCCTACACAGGTCCCACGGCTCAGTAACAGTAAATATTGTGGTGCACACTCACCGTTACTGTGTTGGCTGTAAGGGCGGGGGTGTTGCTGTCATTTCCCGGTTGTTCGCTCTGTGTGTGTGTCGGCGTGTACAGTGTCAGGGTGTGCTCGGCCACCGTGCTGGGTCCTGTGTAGTCAGCCGGTGGGTGAGTGTGGGGTGTGGCGTACTCAGCGGGGATGCCATTCTGTGGTGGAGGGGGGTACTGGGCTGGTGGGAAGGGTTGGGCCATGGCTTCGGGGGGAGCTGGGGCCTCTTGATTACCCTGCGTGAAGAGATAACCAGGGACAGAGGGGAGGGAAAAGGGAAGGTTAGAACCTGTTGGAATCTACACACAAAGAATGCTCCACTCTCTCCTTTGGCGTAACCTTCTGATTGAGACAGTCTGTCCCTGGTGCTGACCTGTGTATAGTCTCATCCAAATTAATGCCATAGTGTACAATTTTCAATAAATCAACATCTATTACATTCAAACCCTTGACAAATGAGTTCACACAATAATTAAGCATCAGCTCACACTGCATGGTGTTCATCACCTCAGATACTATTGGTCCCCGTTTAAGACTAAAACTATGAAAGAGCATTGTGGGATGTAGTGAAAGAAATCAATGAGCCTCATCCCTGTTTGAAGCCATTAGTGGAACATGCTTGAATCTTTGACCAAAACCCTCAGTGGTCCAGTTGCACTGTGGGTAATGTAGTCCCCATGTTAAAGAATAAAGCACAGTGGCTCTGCTGCATTCACTTTGAGACTTTAACCCATCAAAATATTTTTTTTTAAAAATATGGAGAAAAATTACACAGTATAGCCTTTTTTGTAAATAAACATCTGAATATTTAAATTGTCCACAATCTTGATATCTCACCCTCTGTAGCAGATGAACTATGAAATTAAAACAACAACAACAACAACTTTGACTTGCCTTTGCCCTGTACTGTTGTAAAATAACAGAAAATGACTCGGTTCTCAAAGGTAGAGGAAATAATATCTTGCATAATCGGGTTAAAAACTGCTCATTGTGAATCTGACACTGAGAGAGGGAGGAGTGAAATTGTCAGTGAAAATTAAGGATCGAGTAAAGAAAACCACAACTCAACATGGAAAAATAACACTTCAAATGGCGGGACATGAATCATGACTCTGCATCACTGCATTGCAGTCAGCTCAAGTTAATGTTCCCTTGCTTTTACTATTCAATAAAAAGGCTGGAACTTTATATTGGAGACTAGTGGAAAGATGATTGGCAGTTAAGTTCAGCATGGATATTATGTTGAGGGAGAGTGACAAGACAAGAATGAAGTGAAAGTAGGTGAGACCGTTATCTCCAGTGAGGTAGATTAACACCCGTGGTATGTCATGAAATCCTCATAATGGGGAAAAAAAAGACTGGGAGAGGGATATCATCAAACTACCCGTCCTTCTCGCCATAAACACCACACGCAAATATCAAACCGCAAAAAAAAAAAAGAGAGACATCATGTGGCCTTGAGTGTGTGAGCAAAAGGAAGTGTTAGTTTAGGTGACAAGAGAAAGAATATTGGCTTTATTTGTAGAACAGAAGTGTGTTTGATCACAGCAGAAACCACCTCACCCTTGAAAAAATCCCTGCCTTTATGTTCAAATATGTAACACACACACACACACACACACACACACACACACACACACACACACAGCATGACAAACATGTAGACCAAAGGAAATTGATGCAACGGGAATACCTTATAAAAAGATGAGAGAGATCAATTAACTGATACTCTTTTGATGACAAGCTGCGGTTTGAAATACATGTTTTTAATCTGAGCTGGCGTTTCTCATCATTCAGCGCTCCAGCTGCTGGGATTCTTCTTCTCCTCTACTTTAAGGTGAATATCACGCGCTCTCCTCTCTGTCCAGCCTCCAGCTCATTGACATGCGTGTCAGATAATAATTTCTACCAACCAATGATGATGAATCCTTCTGACATATTAGCGACCCACCTTTCTTCTGCACTGCCTCAAAAGGTAATGGAAAATGGCTTAAAAAATTTAAAAATCAATTGCTGCAACTTTTTGAGGAAGGATGAGACTTTGACCTTAGCCGTGTCCAAAGGTCCCTCCAATCAATAGCTGTATTGAAGTTGGCTATTCTTATGCATGGAGATTGATGGCGTTGGGCAGAGTAAAGCAGTCTGCCGATGTCTCACTGACTCTTCGTTGTTCCTGGACGAGAGTCATCGTCAACTCCCCAGCCAGAGAAGCGTTATGCTCAATTTAGAGTTTACTTGGGCTCATTTCACATTTAAATTAAGGAAAGAAATAACTCTCCAGCAGCAAGCCAGTCAAATCATGCATAATTAAATGAAATTTTTCTTGTGCCTTTTTGGATGCCGGTCATGCTTTCTAAATTTCTTTGTGATGACCTAACAGCTGGAATACTGTATTTAACTGAACCACACTTTTAATGGCAATTCCAACCTTTAAAGTGCAGCAGTAGCTTATGCAGGCCAGGGTGGTCCACCCCTCACTGACTCGCAGCTTCATCAAGCGTATCTTTTCAGCGTTACCTCAGTAAGCCCCCCGCTTTTCCTCTTGTGCTCTTTTGCTGGTGCCGATACACCCACCTGTCCCCGCCTCCTCCTTTTCATTCAGCCATCATGGATTATGTGTACTGAGTCTACATACAGTAGGAAGATCATTCGTCCTGTATGCTCATCATGAATAATGAGAAAACAACAATAAATATCTTATATAAGGGTTTTTAAAGATATAGAAAAACTCGATTTTTTTAAAAAAGGGACTCCTGCTTCAGCGCTACCGTTAATGAACACAGATGAGCAAACTGTGAATAAGCACCGAACTGGAAAGGTTACAGTTTGTTTTTTTTGCTCAAATGAAAGTGTTTGTGTGTGACTGAGTGTACGTCAGGGTGAAGCAGACATGGCAAAAACTAAATGATTTTCTTACGTGCTTTTAAACTGACATTTCTGTTCACTCTACTCATCTCGACTGATGACAAAACTGCCCAAATATGTTACCCGAGTATTGCATCCTGAAAATAATATTTACTGGAGAAGTTAAAGTAGTTATACAAATAATTACTTGAGTAATAGTAAGACGGTATCTTGTGAAAAGACTACTCAAATACTGAGTTATTGTTTGACGAATCAGAGCTAGACGCACATATTCAAATGCATAAACAAAATAGAAAAAACTGATACGCAAATCGGGGTAGGACTGAATAATACCCCACTAACTGAAATATTAAGAAATTAAATCTTTACAAAATATAGCCGAATGTAACAGAGAAAAGGTAGCATTTTCATCAAAAATATTCTGAAGTAAAAAGTGGGTGGTGTTTCAGGCACTCCTGTAAGTACAGTATATTCTAAAAGTTACGAACATCGCTGTCACAGAATAGATTTAATGTATCACTTCCCACCTCTGGCACTCAGTTAGCTTCAAGCTAATAGAAGCGCCTGGCTCTTTCTGCATTTTGGAGTCACAAAGACGTGATGCAGGAAGGAAAAACATCTTCAAGATCAAGCCACCAATTTGTGAGTACTTCAAAGGCAACATACCCTTTATGGCTTAAGTATCATTTTAAGACATTTCATCTTCTGTAATGAGAATTTTTGGCAAGATATTAGGGAAATATAAATGGAAGAATTTGACTTTTTTGCAGAAAATGTTGAAAGCCAAAGCACCGACCATTGGGTGATCTTACGACTCCAGCATGACCTTTGCTGTTCCTGTCGCAGGGCAGGATTTAGTTGTATGTGTCTTCAGTGAGCCTTTGAGATGGGTTTTCATGAACTGGTCATACTACAGGATCCTTCGGGAACTCCTCCCAAAAGTTCAAGCATCGAATCAACCCAATCATCTTCTAATTTGCACCATTACCAGCCATTTCAGTGTTTGATAAATATTGAGTTAGACAAGAGGTCGAAACTGAAATAGATATCTTAACAGATCGTAGTCTGTCTCTGAGCTCATGTTACTCAAACTTGAATATTATTTTGTTATGACCTCATGGCTTCCAGGTGGCAATATCGATACGGTGTAAGTGATATCTCTTTATTTAGCTCATTCTAAATGAGAAGCATTTCCTGTCGTCGAGCACTTTCTGTAACTTGATACAATATCCCACTGAGGGCTTGTGTCATTGATCTAAAAAGAAACACGCCACTGGTGTTTCGCCTCCTATCAATACAAATATATAAATTAATATAACTGACATTAAATTCTCAACCCTTTTTCATTTTAACACATCTATTGGATTCAAAGTTTGACCTTCTCTTGATAACTTCTCTAATCCTTTTTATTTTGATGAAAGATGATGAAACTGTAGTATTGTACGACTGAAGTCTGTTTGTTTCTGTGGACAGGATTTACTTGTTAAAAAAATTCAAACTCCAGTTTTCGAGATAGAACACAGGAGGTACAGGTTAACACCCCCTCTTGTATTCCCTCCCTGTTATTGGTCTGGCTCAGGTTTCTTCTGTGTTAATCTCTCAGCAGTCAATGCAGGGTGGAGCTGTGGCCCAGGGCGAGTTTTGCCTCACTAAAACAGGGAACCTCATCGATAGGCCTCCCTGCCTTGCAGCATCAGTAAAGACCAGAGCTGATATATGGCCCCCCATGGTCAATACACACTGGAAACAAGTGCGCACGCACGCACGCACGCACGCGCACACACACACATGCACGCACACACACACACACACACACACACACACACATACACACACACGTACCTCCAGTGAGCCATGAACAAAGACAGTCAAGTTAAAAAATGGCAACTGAGTTGGTGAAGTGAGAGCTGTGGGGAAAATGCTTCACCTGGAAGGTTTCATTTTAGTATGCCTAAATCATGAGCTGATGTGTGATACGTCTTGCTGTATGCACACACACACACACACACACACACACACACACACACACACACTCGATGACGCGCACAAACACACACACACACACACACACACACACACACTGAGCTGGAGACAGTTATGCACAGCTGGGGTTTAAGACAGAAAACAAGAAGTATAGGAATAAAGGCTGAGGGAGGGAATGAGTGAGAGAGAGAGAGAGAGCGAGAGAGCGAGTGAGTGTGTGTTAGAGACGGTGAACTTCCATCATCCATCAAAGTGACTGAGGCGCTGACACACTGAGACATCCCTAGATCCTTGTCGACAAATTGCGCTGGTAAATGATTTCTCCTATCAGCTAAATCATACTATCCATCCCTCTCTCCCTCCATCCTTCCATCCATCTCTCTACATCATCCCCTGTCTCTCTCTCTCTCTCTCACACACACAGAGTCTCTCTCTCTCTTTCTCTCTCTCTATCCTCCATCTCTCCCTCATTGAGTTTATTTCTCTTCAGCTCAGTGGAGCACCGTGCGTGATGTCTGATGGACTCGGGCTCTGCATTTGCGACATGTATGGCACACTCACTCACTCTCTCTCTCTCTCTCTCTCTCTCTCTCTCTCACACACACACATACACAAACACACTTTGCTGGTGGAATGACATGACATCATGCAAGCTAAAGTCAATTTAAGTCACCATGGATGAAAGCAGAAATCAGTAGAAAAACAGCAGCACTGGTTGTTTGTTTTGAATATTCAAAGTGACGTATGGATATTCGGACAAAGGATCGCCATTTAATGTTACTGCATTTACTCAGTCTGACATCATGCAAGCAGGTTTATATAAAAAGAGCCAGTGAATATTATGTTAGTTTTGGTCTGCCCAATCAGAAGAAAGGCAAGTGAGGCGGCTGCAGATGGAAATCAGTAGCAATACCTGGTACAGTTTATTCTATAGTGCTACCTGTATACTTGACCTATGCCATTTTTGGACTCTTTTTATTATTTTTTTTTAATTTAGCAAACAATATCTGCTTGCCTTCCAAATACAAACCCAAAATAAGTTTGTTGCCATTATAAAAGTGTACTTAATGTACAGTACTAAAACGTGGGTGAGGAGGTAATAATACAACAGGATACTAATTCACCTGGAATGTTCACAGTAGCAGGACAAAATAAGTGAATCCAAAGTTTACTGCTCCAAGTCAAACAGGTATTCTTAATAAAGCATCATTTTATAAACCACATAACAGTATACCTATAAGTTCATTTGCAGTATTCTCCAAAATGCATTTCACTTATAGTTAATTCATAGTATTGTTTGCAATACTGTTTGCAAAACCATCACTCTACCAGTTGTGCTCTTAGTTGACTTTTACTCCACATCTATGCACAAAAGTTTACTTTTCCAACTGGGCTTATCTTTTATACAAGTATACTATTTGTAGATCAATGTTAGTATACATCATTAAGTATAATTCATTTGATTTTTTTTTTTTTTTACTCAACTTCAGTTTGCTGCCTAAATGAACCCAAAAGCTTTATTTTGTTTATATTTTGTTAGAGTTCTCTTCCTGAGCCTGTTTTGTGTTTGCATTTGTTTTTGTTATATTTGGCATCCATAAAAGTATAGACAGAATTAAACTAAATTAAGTATGGGAAAGGGAGATGTTAATGGATAAACTGTGATAGTGTTCACTTGTAGAAGTTAACATGATATAGTGAGGATGCATGATATTGGCTTTTTCCAGATATCTGCTTTTTTAGAACTGATTTGGCTTATAGCTGATATGAACTTGTGTCGATGTGTTGCGAAGCCTATACATAACTCATACATTTGACTCATTGTTTCCTCATAATAAATAGCAGATAAAAAATAGACGGAGCAAAACTGGGCTGACACGAACATAAGCCATCACATCAATGATAATATATTTGAAAAAATGACCAGAATTTGCCCGCACAGATAGTGAGCTGAGAATATTATGCACCCCAGTTGCATTAAGCATCAGCTTTAAAAACATAAATACATATATTTACACCTTTCTGCAAAACAGTCCAGTTTTATGTTGCTAAATACCAGTTTCTAATTGACTGATTGTTTTTCCAACTGGGTAAATAATTGATTGTCTTGTTTTAGAACCCGTTTTATGGGTTATTTTATAAGTGAAGTAATTATATATTTTGTTTTTTTTATGTATGAGGACTTTCTTGTTTTATTGCACTAAATGGGAATAAAGTGCAAAGCGAGTTTCTGTCAAAGGGAAACTGAATAATGAAAAAGGCCAACAGGGAAAAAAAAACCCTCCAACATCAGACTTATCAAGGGGAGGGGCGGAGTGTTTTATGGGCGATACAATTTTACAAATAAATAAAAAGCTCCATATGCCACTGGTGTGAGACAGAACCCTCCAAACATCTGTGATGACACATTCATTTAATAAAAAGCTCCGTCTAGCACCTTTAATGGCAGAATAAATACAGTCCATCATGCATGACGTTTGGGTGTGTGTCCACAATTCATTGTGAGATTCAGAGTTTGGATAAATTGGTGGGTGTAAACGGACTAGAGAAGGTGGAGGAGCCGAAGGTAAGCTCGCTTTAAAGTGTCCATGTGAGAGAAGATGAGACAGAAAAAAATATCAGGTTAATTCATTGCAGGGTAATTAAACAGCTCACACACATACTTGCACAGTGGGTGGGTGTCTATTATTGATTCCTTTCTCTTCAGTTGTTTTCCACAGTAGCCTGGGCTTCTCTCCACCCCTACTAACCAGCTGGGCTGAGATGCCCCCCCATCTCTCCCAGTCCTCACCCCTCTCGCTACATCACCCTGCGTGTCTGTATTTGTGGTTTGTGATACATTGTAATATTCTGAGAGTGAGAGGGGAGTTGGCAGAAACGCGATACTGAAAGCAGTGTATCAGAATGTATTCACACACATACGGAGCATCCCACAAAATACTCTGTGTGTTTGTGTGTGTGTGTGTGTGTGTGCGTGTGTGTGTGTGTGTGTGTGTGTGTGATCCAGCCAGTGTGACACCGTCTGGGGCCCTTATACTCTAATCACCACTGTTTTATTGTTCCTGCTTGACAGAGAAAACTAATGAAGATTGGGGCCGAGAGCCAGTGAGGCGGATCAGACAGGGACATGCAAATATACACAAATACACACACACACACACACACACACACACACACACACACACACACACACACACACACACACGTTATGGCATATCACTGTCAAAAGGGAAGTGTTGTTCCTTCACAGAAAGCCAAGGTGTCAGTGAGGACAGTTTATAGCTATATAAACTGATTTATATAAAGTGATGATGGAGGAAACTGTCGTCATTGATATCTTGGCTTTCTTTGCTGTTCTCTGAAGGAAAAACACTTTCAAGCAGTGCAATGGTCTGTCTTCTTTTGTTAAAAGCAATATGATTTAATATCTTCCTGCACTGAAATATTAGCGATGGAAAGCTTGTAAGTCATCAACTAAGACATTTGTAGGAAATGTTGGCACCAACTTTTAAGATTTAGCTTGCTTCATTTCTCTACAAAAAAAGAATCCTTTTGAATATTTTTCTGTGACCTAAACTTCCTGCAAAACCCCAATCTTTCAGTGGTGAAATTTCCGTCTGAAAAAAGAGAAATGGGGATCCTCTAACTTTTGACCAGTAGTGTATCTATAAATTGCTGTGTTTTGCTTTATGCAGCTTTTTTTGGCCAGACTGTGTAAACACGCCAGAAACTTGCTGCTTTAGAGGGCGATTAATATTGATGTGCACTGCAGACATCAGACAGAGAAGAGGACAGAGGGAAAGAAAAAGATAGAGGTGGGGGAAAGACTGGAGGGATGAAACACACTCCCAGATCCTGCAGACATTTTGTCAGTAAACAGAAAGTAATGTTGGCTTAGCTGGATTCCACTTTAATTAGGTTTCACGTGTTGTCTCACCTTAACTGTTGAGGCATGGAGGGGACTGAATTGTAGACTTACTACTTAAGAATAAAGGAGACAAAAAAGACCCTGTCCTTTCTTCATTTAACCTTTTTCTTTCGCTTTTAGGGGTTTTAAATACTGCTGCATTACACTGGGTGGGATTGATAGTGATTTTCTGTGCAACTTCTGAGGAATTCTGACCACACCGAGTGTTTGTGGGGAGCCAAAAACTTGCGTGCTTCCTTCCTGTCGTGATAAGTGGTGTAAAAACACAGGAACTGGGCAAAACAGGATTATCTACATCTGTATGATACATCCGCAGTGCATTACCAACATTTAAGAGCAAAATAAATGCAGGTAGAAAGCTTTTACCTCTGCAAACACAAACTCAGCCAGAGTAAAATAAAAAGCCAAAAGTTAACAGGTTCTGTCGGTCTTTCCACCAAGTTTGGTGAATATTGGCTTCATATGTTTTGTGCGCTGTTGCTGACAATTATGAAAAACCACCAAAAAACATAAATGCCATTCCTCAGAAGAAATGAGGATCACCCTTGTTTTAGAGAACACACCCATGGCAACAGGTCGGCTGTGTGGATGCACCATGCAAGTGACTACCAGTGAAAGACCACCCACTAACTTCCTTTTGGCTTTCAACAACATCTTATGATCTTCATCAGAGTAAAGAAATGTTTGCAGTTGATATCACACGACCGAAGACATACATCACACCGTTCATCCCAGGTCAGACCTTCTCATTACAGATCGATCCAGGTCGGAGATTTCTTTACTGACCCTCCTTTTTACTTTTTTCCTGAACCTCTCCTTCTTCTCCTCCACATCTCTTCCTCGGTACTCTCTGGGGGCCTGTGAGCGGCTCGGGTGGGTATAAGCCTGAGATAAAGGCCCCACACCGAGTCTCATTCTTGCCCTGTCTTCAACACATCCTCCCAGACCAGCCAAGAAATCCTTCCAACCTTTACACTCATCCATCTATCTACAATAATTCTTCATTCCATTAAATCTCAAAATGAAATATCGTTGTGGCGGGGTCCTTGTTAGTGAACCAACTTTTAGTCAAGAGTTTTATTCAATCATAAATGTCATAAATAAATGCTGGCCCAGCTGGATTAATCAACTCTGATAGCGCCAAAGAGCAGCAGCAGCAGAATGTTTTTTTTGTCCTGCTTTAGTGTTAACATGGGACACAATGAAGGCAGCAGGCTCAACCACGTTAGAGCAGTTTTCAGTGTGACAACTACCACCGCATGTCAGATGTTTGGAGGAAAAACTAAAGCAGCTGCATTCTGTTATTTTTTCTCCCACTGCTGCAGCTTTATCTTCTCAGTCTGAGACTCAATAAACAATCCCACTTGTTTCCAGTTTCTCAAGTTGCAAAAACAAGGTGATTTGTGTGATTTGGGGTTCGAGTGCAAGATGTGTGTGTGTTGTGTTTTAAATATAACTGAGGATGAAGAGTGATTTTATTTTTAAGCAAAGGGCAAAATGATGATGTCGTCCTGAAGAGGAGTGCAGGACAGGGAGGGTGTGTGAGTGTGTGAGTTCAGTGACCTGACCAGATAACAACGGAGTCACGCAGGATCACATTTTTTGGGATGCTGAGAAACAAACATGTCAAAGATTGTCTTCAGCTCTGATTCTGAGTCATATTTCAGAGGGATGGAGAAAGGCAATTGGTTCACTGGTGAAATTTCCCAGAGTTTAATATAAGGTGGGAGGGCGTTAACGCTCCAAAATCTTTCTCCATTTCATCACCTGCTACCAGATCAGCCAATAGAAAAAATCGATTGCTGTGACTGTGTTTCAACCAGAAGAGGGCAGCAGCTATCAGAACGAATTATGTAGATTCCAAATACTTTTTACGAAAATGTATAGATTTGTATCTCTGGGTATGAGTAATATTTTCCCAGTTCCAGTAATCACATGAATTGCTCCAGGGAGGTTCATTTCCTCATACATCCACTTTTGGAACTAATTCAGAACAACCATATGCAGTCTGTCAATCAAACCAGCAACAGTTACTACTTGAAAAGATGAATAAAACATGATAAAATGACATGACATTTTGATGAAGTTTATACAGTGTCAACTATCACACATACTGAGTAGCTGAGATTTTGCTCTCTGCAAAGACATGTCACAGTGAGCAAGTGAGTAAGTCAGCTTAAAAAATAGACATAATTATATTACTTAAATATTAATTAGTCTATCAACAAACCCTTCAAATCAACAATGTACAGCAACTCTATTGATCCTGCAAATGAGGTCTACAAAAGAGTGATGCAAAGGTAATTAAAAAAAACAAAACAATGGGGAGGTTTCACGTGACCTCAATGAAGACAGCAGAGCGGTGAGTAAATATACAGCCCACATCACAAACCAGAGATGAAGCCATGCTAGGTTACCCGGTCATGACAAGCTACTAACACAAACTAATTGACTTCCTGTTCAGATTTTTCAGTATAAGGCTATCCATTACAGCCCTAACAAAATGATGAGTAATTTAGATTTGCTGCTTTTATTTTGTAGACAGGATCGCTGTGGTGGATGAGCTTTTTATAGGTAACTGATCTCGCATCATACTTTAAAAAGACAGGAAGTAATAAATAAAAGATCAAGTTTCCTCACTATGCCCCTGTGCTTCCTCATGACAGCGAGTAATCGATTACTCATGCCCATCCCTACTTAATCTACATTAGTTTGGAGGTTCAGCTACAAACAGGCCTCAGCACCAGGAATGTTCTAACACACACACACACACACACACACACACACACACACACGCACACACATCTATTATCAGGCTAGCACGCCCTAGTGGTTGTATAATCATTAAATCATAACATTACATCAGATATATACTGTTATAATATATTATGAAGCATTAAATAACCTCCATCTGCTCACAGAATAGTGCTGTGAATTAAATTAAATCCTCCCATGCTCAGAAGACAACAATCCTCCATTTGCCTATTAAGTTATTTTATGTTTGCTGATTATGGAGAAATAAGAGAGCTGCCTACACAGAGGAAGCCAAGGAAAGGAGAAGAAAGACAGAAAAATAATAGCAGTACAGGTCTCCTGCAGGAAACTATTTGTTCAAGGATGACTAACTAAATATTTGCCAACACTCACTGTTTTTCCTCTGCATCATCATCATTATCATCATCATCATCAGCGGCAGCGGCATGAGGGTGGCGGAGGCTCCCCAAACTCACCGACTTTACACTGACAAGCGTCTCCCACTATGAGTATCTGTGTGTGTGACAGTGACCCAGTCCCTGTGAATGAGTTAAGCCCAAATGTGCGCTCACACACAAACACACACATACACACACAATTCCGACAGAGAGGCAAGGGAATCTAATTTAACACTCGACTGAACAGAGATTGGCCGACACTCCCAGTCCCTCACCGGCCAAGCGGGGACACTCCACAACCAAACCTTGGTGTGTGTGTTTGAACGTGTGTGTGTGTTTGATAGCTACAGAACAAGAAAGCAAACGAGAGAGAGAGAGAGAGAGAGAGGGAGAGAGAGAGAGGGGGGGGGGCAGCTAGAGGGAAATCATGTTCATGAAGGAGTAGAGTGATGAGGCTGGTGGAGAGGAGAGACTGTTTAGAATTCAGCATGTTGCAGGTCCACTGGCTGCCAGTTCCCTCCGGGCCTTCGACATGATATTCACTAACCCACGCAACAATGGCAAACATATGTAAATCTGCTTGTGTGCCCGATTCAATCCGACCCCATCACAAAGCCACCAAGACTGCCAGTGCCACCCAGTGGAAAAAGACACGTTCAGGAGAAACACACACACACACACACACACACACACACACACACACACACACACACACACACACACACACACACACACACAAAATCAGAAGGTCACTTTTTTCATAAAGACCAACACACGATGGAACCTTGTCTGTCTTGTGCAATCTTACACCATGTTTTTTTTTTCTTTCGAGTCAAATCACTCTCTATGAGAAGATCATTTTCTGGTCCTTTGTCCAGTTCTGTCAAACGGGTTTCATCGGTCAGTTATGTAAAGGGAATCTAGATGGTTGTTTTTTTCCCTTGCTGGCTGCCTGCTCACTAATTTGAGGTAGAGACAAAGAGAAATGTAAGTCAAGCGTTCCATGAAAATCAGATCATACTTTTGCACGTGTTATGCCATCAATAATTGTGCAACTTATTACGGTATTTGGAACATTGCCAGTTTTTAAAGGATGAGAAATTCTATGTTAAGAGGTAGGTAGGTTGTGTGGCACGGTTCTTTTTAAACAAATGCTTAACTTTGCAGTGGCAGATGGGTTTGCAAATCCTGCTGAACGACATTAATTTATCAATTGCTGAAAATAACATAACAAAATAACCATGTTTTGTTGCGTGTGTTGCTGCTGCACCTACCAAAGCTTAAAGGAACGCATCAACCTTTTGGGAAATTCTCCAGACAAACAAATGGATATCCTTCTCCCCTCTGCCTGTATTACAGAGAAGGAATATGATCTAACAGACTTCAGATACACAGATATAGGAAGATCAGTTTATTGTTGGTGTGCATGTTTTGACTGATGTTTAAATGGAAGCAAAGGCACAGAAAGAGCCAGTCTTTTAAGCATATATCTTTTTTTGTTATGTTGAATGGCTTCTTTGAGCCATGGTTCTTATTTGGCCCTGTTACACCCCTTCACTAGTTATGTGTCTGCATATGCAGATACATTATGACCAAGCAGTAAGGATCTAGGCAGTATTATATGCATATTTATGCTCAAAGTGGTTCATAAATCACTGGATAAAACTGAAAAAAAACACAAAAAAATTAAAGACATTACAAAAATAGGAATATATGTGGGGACACAATCAGTATGCAGCAAAACAGAACTGCTTACAAGCAACAGTACAAAGATGAGTCTTTTCATTTTTCCTAATTTTAGTGTTACAATGACTCCTGATAATAGCATTCATACGGACTTTTAAGATTATCCTGGTAGGTAACGCAGTGAGCTGAGGACTGGAGTACTGTGCTGAGCTGTTCTGGTTCTTGTTACAATGGTGCCAGCAGCCGTTTGGATCAGCTGTCTGATTGCTCTCAGAGATGGATGTGAAATCAGAGCAAGTCTTTAAGTGTATCATGATCAAAGATAATGGCAAGTGGATAACTACACACAATCTGCAGCTTCCCTTTGGGACGCAGGCAGATATCTTCGGCCTGTCGCCTCGCTGTAATGACTGGCCTCATTCCGTGTGGATCTATAGCACGTGTATTCACAGGTAAACTGAAATGCCAAGGGATTGGTTTACATGTGGATTATATACTTGCTTCTCCACATCGCTCTGTGTCTGTGCTTTAATAAGTGAAAATGCCTCTCCTGCCACATGCACACTCACATACACACTCTACTGACAATCAGAAACAGCCAATGAAATCCATTAGGCTAAATGACTCTACGCTATAGACAAAGGCTGCGGCCAGCTCAGTCAAATTAGAGTGCCTTGAACAGGGGTGGCATCGATGGCGAACAACTGAAGCGGTGCTGATACAGTTGAAAAAGAGAAGCAGGGTTGAGATCGAGGCCACTGAGATCAAAGGCAGATGAGGATGAGGAGCACCTAATAAGTGTTTTCATTGGGGAATGAGCGAGACAAGGTGGGCTACAGCGACTTCTTACCAAGACAGCAGGCATGGGACCAATGTGAATACAATGTTTGGCTGGTGTTGCTATAATTTTTCAGTTAAATTAGAGATCTCCAGCAAGATACCTGACTCCAGTTTTAATTCTTGCTCTTATCCCATGAGGGCGTATGCTCGGTTGTCAGAATGAAACAGTTTATCTGTCTTGGGAGTCTGTTGTCATTACGTCAGATTACTGTGGACCCAGGAATTTGGTGGTTCAGTAACATCACTTGAAGGGTGGCGGTTACTGTTGTCAAAACTGAAGGAAGTCCACATCAGAGGGCAGGAAGCCCGAAACACCTGACTGGTGCTCGAGCTGTGTTCCAAGTCCAAATTTATGCACAAAACACTAACTTCACCAAGCTTTGTGTGCTTACATACACCTAACCAGACCGTAACTGTGCCGACACATCAAAAAACATTATTTTCCAACATTAAATGTCATTTCAAGAAGCTGTTGTATCAATCCACACTCAAGAATGGATGTGCGAGACAGGAACAGCTCTGTACTCACAGGAAAACTTTGAAAAATACCCTGAGAAGTACAAAATTTGTCCCTAAGAGGCTAAAAGTGCATCTTCTTGGTACAATACAGGGGTGTCGGATTCACAAATGAATTTATACGCGCTGGATCACATGTGTAAGATACGGTGCATCTATGAAGCAAACTGGATCAGTAAAAAAGCTGGAGGTTAATCTTGGATTCATCAGTTTGGCTGATAACACAATATGATGTGAATATGTTTAGATTTTGGCATGAACGGGGCCACATGATGCAAGTTTACCGGTTTAACATTTTAATTTTGGTGAGGTATCCCCACGCGGCATGGCTTGGAGTTAGAGTGGCTGCCTGGCAAACGAAGGCTGGTCGCTGGTTCGATCCTCGCCCCAAGTGACCATGTCCATGAGCAAGATGCTGAACCCACAGTTGCTCCTGATGAGTAGGTTGGCACCTTGCATGGCAGCCTCTACCATCAGTGTGTGTGTGTGTGTGTGTGTGTGTGTGTGTGAGTGTGAATTGGTGAATGAGACGACGTTGTAAAGCGCCTTGAGTGCCGCTATGGTAGAGAGGTGCAATATAAATTGAGTCCATCTACCATTTACCAGCATCATGTATTTATAGTCAAAGAGCTCCTAATAACAGTTCTACAGACAGTCAGGAAC
This sequence comes from Aulostomus chinensis, assembly GCF_037954235.1. Lineage (NCBI taxonomy): Eukaryota > Metazoa > Chordata > Actinopteri > Syngnathiformes > Aulostomidae > Aulostomus > Aulostomus chinensis. Next base: position 2,421,516 of record NC_141342.1, on the reverse strand, counting down.
CGTCTGTTTGGGCTCCTCCCCCCTCTATCACGGTTCCCCGCTGTTAACAGTCTGTCACAAAACATCACATCCTTTACCATTATAGGTCTTCACCTCATTTACAATTTTGATGAAGCCCCTTGTGATGTGTTAATTGGCCTCAAAACTGAAGAGCCCAATGAAGTACAGGAGCATTTCAGCCCAAGCAAAATTGACTTCATTTTTTTAATGTCAGTATTTGAGTTACCGGGGACGTGAAGGACCCAACTGAATATGCACAAGCAAGTTTTTCATAATGTGGTCCTTTCAGTAAAGCACCATTGTGATTTAGTTCTGTTTTCTTTCCATCCATACCACTCTCTGTCTGTTCAGGCTGCTGTTACTCCTGCAATAAAACAATAACAACAAAAAACAAGCGCTCCACACCCTCTCCTGTGACTGCAAAACATGGCAAACAGTAAAATACAGCAAAATAAAGGTTTCTGAAGTACAATCAACATTAAGCACCACCAGGGGACCTTTTTTATTATCATTATATTCGGCTTTTATTTTGTCCACCACGACAAAAGGATCGGAATTTACTTTCATTTGTTTTAACAGGTGGTGGGCCAACATCACATAATGGGGAGTTAAGGGATTATGGTCATTCCAGGTATTTCTATGAGATCGGGTTGATAACTTATGCGCATGCACAACTGAATCAAAGATGTCTGCAGCTGGCCTGTGCCTCCTCAGTCGGCCGTTCCTACCAGCCCTCTCTTTAATGGAGAGAGAAGCCCTGTTAAATGTTTGATGCTTTAAGACTGTTTCATTGTAAAAGGAACCAGAGCAGAGTGATAACAACACTGCATTATTCATACAGGCCCTGTATCACTGCACTCTTTCTGTCTGAGGCCGGGAGAGATCAAGACAGAGGAAGAGACATGAGAGATGGGACAGAGAGAAACTGATGAGACCGGCGGAGAAAGACAAGAGAGAGAGAGACAAAGAGCTTGCGAGGGTTGGGGTTGACAGGGACAACGTTCCACTTTCACTTACAAATGAACAAACCACGTAAGAAATCAAAATGCATCAATATCACAGACATTCAGGCGAACTCTACAACCGATGCTCCAAAAGACAGAGCTCATGTTGTAATTCAGCTTCTCCACAGGAGATCAAAGCTGCTGATGGATCTTCTATCGGTTTATCAAACACATATCAGCAAGGATATGGAAAATATGAATGAATGCATCAGGATGTTGATCGAGGACTTTCCCCGGAACAATCAATGGTCAGCACATGCTCTCCATGTCACTGACGGGGGTGAAGGAGGGAATCACATTTCGGTTCTGTATCACCGCTCTACCCACATTTTTCCAGAGGCACTCAGCCTCACTGCTTTGAAAAAGAATCCACTTCATGCTACAGTATATCGGCCCAGAGACAGTGACTGGTTGGTGAACACAGTGAAGGATTCAACACAAAAAAAAAAGATATTTTTCAATGATTGATTAATTATCAGAGTAATCATCATCACTGGAGCACAAACATGACT